>NC_134362.1:201746042-201793542 GCF_048569485.1 Anomaloglossus baeobatrachus | reverse complement strand
GTGGGCTGGTGGACCATGTCCCTGGTGGGCTGGAGGTGTGAGGCCTGTTCCTGGCTGATAGAGGCTCAATCTGCACTAAACACAGACATTTTTCCTTCCTGCCCTGCACTCTCTATGGATCGCAGCCCCTGTGACCGCCCTCCTATAAATATTCGGGATTGTATCTGCTAATTCTTGGGGTCTGGAATTAGCAGAAGATCTGCAAGAAGAAGAAAAAAAAAAAGTTTCAGCCGAACTAAATCCCTAACAGGAAACTTCCTATTTCCAGGGCTGTCAGGGAAAGTTGTTGTGCCGGCTGCTCTCTCTGGGGGGCTTGTAGTGTGAGGGGTCAGGGCCTGAACTGCTAACCGCTGCCCCTGTTGGCTTTACAAGTACACTGCAAAAAAAAAAAGCGGGAAAACCTAAAATATCCACCAGTTATCCCTCCTACCTCATCCTCCCCTTACTGAAAAGACCCCCTTCATGTCTACGCCCACCCTGTCACCAGACAGAGCTGTCAACCTTAACCCTCTGGTGTAACCACCATCAAAAAAGAAAAAAATGACCCCACAATACCCCAGACACGCTCAATTTACACAAGGCTGCAGGCCTTAAAGGGTTAAAGTGATTTTTTTTTTTTTTTCCCCCAGTTGAGACGCTCCGGCTCAATTAGGCTGCGGCACTCGCAGGGTCAAAGTCAAAGGCATCAGCACCGCAAAGGGTTAAAAAAAAAAAAGTGGGGGGAAAAAAAAAGAAAAAAGGGACAAAATGTTCACAGGGAGGATTATAATTTCCCAATTACGACAGTTTAAAATATGGCCTCCCATCATCCGGCGATGAGGGCGACAATCTGCATCCATTCTGCATAACAGGCTCCTGTAAAATCCATCCAGCTGCCATTAATTCAGGGGAAAAGCCTGCGCCGGGGAGGAAATCAAAGGCAGAGCTCACACACATAGGACGGGCTGCTCCGGAGCACAAGGGGTTAATTCACACTGTTCTATTGCGACATATTTATACATCATATTTACAAATATTTATAGGTATTTCCATCCAGAAATATAAAGGACATTGTGCGCTGCGGATGAGGCTAAAATATAAAGCAAACTCAGCTCTGCTACATTGCACAACTCCTCTGCTGCAATCGCTCCACATCATTCTCCATCTGCTGGACATGCAAAAACCCAAGAAAAGTGGAGATGTCCCCGACACAACTTATTCCCACGTGGAGGAGAATTAATGGGATGGAAGGTTACCCCGTCCCCCACCCACCAGGACCTCGGCCAGGAGGGGACAATCCCAGCTCATGCAGGTCACTACATGGGAGTTTTTTTTGTGTTATTATTATTTTGTTATCTCCTGTACTAAATATACATTTCCTGCCTGAGAAAACAATCCAGGGGTGAGGACATGGCAGACCCCCTCTAATGAGCCTAATGGCAGCTGATGCTGTGCAGGGTGCAATCCACAGACACAGCCCACTCTGCACATCACTCAGGGCTGGGGCTACCCTCCACACTGAACCCCAATCCATCCACACCAGAGCTGTGCCCAAAAAGGGGCACCTTACATCCCCCCATCACTCAGGACCCCACACTGCCGGGCTGGGGCTACCCTCCACACTGAACCCCAATCCATCCACACCAGAGCTGTGTCCAAAAAGGGGCACCTTACATGCCCCCCATCACTCAGAACCCCAATCCATCCACACCAGAGCTGTGCCCAAAAAGGGGCACCTTACATGCCCCCCATCACTCAGAACCCCACACTGCTGGACTAGATCTACCCTCCACACTGAACCCCAATCCCTCCACACCAGAGCTGTGTCCAAAAAGGGGCACCTTACATGCCCCCCATCACTCAGGACCCCACACTGCCGGGCTGGGGCTACCCTCCACACTGAACCCCAATCCATCCCCACCAGAGCTGTGCCCAAAAAGGGGCACCTTACATGCCCCCCCATCACTCAGAACCCCAATCCATCCACACCAGAGCTGTGCCCAAAAAGGGGCACCTTACATGCCCCCCATCACTCAGAACCCCACACTGCTGGACTAGATCTACCCTCCACACTGAACCCCAATCCCTCCACACCAGAAGGGGCACCTGACATGCCCACATCCCTCAGGATCACACACTATTGGGATGGATCTACTCCAATCCTTCCACACCGGAGCTGTACCCAAGAAGGGGCACCTGACATGCCCACATCACTCAGGATTTACCCTACATAGAGAATCCCAATCCTTCCCTATCAGAGCTGTTCCTCAGAAGGGGTACCTGACATGTCCCACAGGAACCCACACTATTGGGCTGGATCTACCCCTATCCTTCCACACCAGACCTATGCCCCAGAAGGGAAACCTTACATGCCCACATCACCCAGTACCCCAATCCTTCCACACCAGAGCTATGCCCCAGAAGGGGACCTGACATGCCCACATCACCCAGTACCCCAATCCTTCCACACCAGAGCTATGCCCCAGAAGGGGACCTGACATGCCCACATCACCCAGTACCCCAATCCTTCCACACCAGAGCTATGCCCCAGAAGGGGACCTGACATGCCCACATCACCCAGTACCCCAATCCTTCCACACCAGAGCTATGCCCCAGAAGGGGACCTGACATGCCCACATCACCCAGTACCCCAATCCTTCCACACCAGAGCTATGCCCCAGAAGGGGACCTGACATGCCCACATCGCCCAGTACCCCAATCCTTCCACACCAGAGCTATGCCCCAGAAGGGGACCTGACATGCCCACATCACCCAGTACCCCAATCCTTCCACACCAGAGCTATGCCCCAGAAGGGGACCTGACATGCCCACATCGCCCAGTACCCCAATCCTTCCACACCAGAGCTATGCCCCAGAAGGGGACCTGACATGCCCACATCACTCAGGAGCCCATAATATTGGCCTGGATCTATCCCAATCCTTCCACACTAGAACTGTGCCCTAGAAGAGGAACCAGACATGCCCCACATCACTCAGGATCTACCCAACTCACAATCCTTCCGATTCAAAGCTGTACCCCAGAAGGGGCACATGACATGCCCACATCACTCAGAATCTATCCTCCACACTAGAGCTGTGCCTCAAAAGGGACACCTGACCACATCACTCAGGATCCCACACTATTGGGCTGGATCTACTCTAATCCTTCCACACTAGAGATGTACCCTAAAAGGGGCACCTGACATGCCCACATCACTCAGGATCTACCCTACACACACAACCCCAATCCTTCCACACTACAGATGTACCCCAGTCGGGGTACCTGACATGCCCACATCACTCAGCACCCCAATCCTTCCACACCAGAGCTGTACACCAAAAGGGGCATCTCACATGCCCACATCAATCAGGATCCCACACTATGGGGCTGGATCTACCCCAATCCCTCCACACCAGAGCTGTACCCCAGTAGGGGCACCTCACATGCCCACATCACTCAGCACCCCAATCCTTCCACACCAGAGCTGTACCCCAGTAAGGGGCACCTGACATGCCCACCTCACTCAGCACCCCAATCCCTCCCCACCAGAGCTGTACCTTAGTAGGGGCACCTCACATGTCCACCTCACTCAGTACCCCAATCCCTCCACACCAGAGCTGTACCTTAGTAGGGGCACCTCACATGTCCACCTCACTCAGTACCCCAATCCCTCCACACCAGAGCTGTACCTTAGTAGGGGCACCTCACATGTCCACCTCACTCAGTACCCCAATCCCTCCACACCAGAGCTCTACCCCAGCAGGGGCACCTGACATGCCCACCTCACTCAGCACCCCAATCCCTCCACATCAGAGCTGTACCCCAGTAGTGGCACCTCACATGCCCACATCCATGCCACACAGCTCATATCCAAGGACAATTAACCCTACATATGAGGATGAGTGCATTACTACAACACTCATTAACCCCTCCCTGTCCAGTCATCTGTGCCTCCTGTACTTTATCAGGTCGATTTGTAAGAATATCCCTCACAATTCAGCTCCAACGAGTGAGTGATTGACAGGTGGAGTTGTGAAGAGGTGTAGCAGCAGCTGCAGGAGCTGTCAGTGGCATCCTCCTCGCCTGCGGCCACCTTCCCTGTGCCGGCCCCTGCACAGCATGGCACTGTCTGGCAGGTGCTCAGCCCCGGCCACCTCTGGGGACCCCGAGCTTCAGCCTGACATTTGCAGCTTCCCCTGAATGTCACTTTCCTTGCTCCCAGCATTATGCAGGGGGAGGTCGATGAGAACACAAAATGGCAGGTCTCTGAGGCATCACAAGTTTGGCACATGCCACGTCCAGCCGGCACCTGGGCACACAGCCGGCACCTGGGCACACAGCCGGCACCTGGGCACACAGCCGGCACCTGGGCACACAGCCGGCACCTGGGCACACAGAGGGCACCGGGGCACCCACAACCACTTCGGGAAAACTTTCTCTGCACCAGACAAAAAAAAACCAACAACTTTTCCCAACAAGTTCAGGAGAAGATCTGCAGAGAGGAAACTTGTTACAATGTATCAGCCCCCTGGAAGCCGGCAAAGCCCCCCACATGGGCTCCCCCTGCCCTAAAAGCGGCTCCTCCAGCCCTTTCCATGACAGCCCTTCTGTCACTGCTCCTCATATCCAGGCCCCTGAACAACACAAGAATGCAAAGCAAAAAAGCCACAAATGAGACTTAAGGGGGTGTCACAACACTGGAGGGCGCAGGGGACCCCCGGGACCCCCATCCGCAGCTCTTACCTTCGGTCGGCGCCGCACAGGTCCCCGGACAAAGTGCTTGATGCTTTTGCAAAATGCTGGAGCTCAGTGAATAATGAGACATGTCCATATGATTGACTTGTTCATGTTATGTTTCTGGAGGAGGAAGAGGAGAGAAGGGAGCGAGGGGGAGCAGGAGGAAGGAGGGGGAGGGGGCTGTGGTGCCCCGGGGGGCGGCTGCCAGGGGGTCCCACTTGTCTTAAGTGTCCCCAGCAGCTCCTGGGCAGAGGGTGCTAATGTGTGTGCGTCCTCCTGGCAGAATGAGCCGGGTTCATTGATATAGATCAGAAGACATTCCCTTCCCTCTGACTCCCCCTATCTGGTAGGTGAAATGCATTGTACCATTAACAAACCCCTCTCCATTGTCGTCTTGGCATAATTCACAGCAACTAGATAGCTCTTGCGGCATTTAAGCTTTGATGAGCCCTCCATGCCACAAGAAGCAGAAGAGGAGCCCTGGCACCGGGGGCTGCTGCAGCCATCCCTGCCCTCCCAGCAAGTAACAATGCACTGACCTTGATGCTGACTTATTAAACACAACAACTGTCTGCAAAAAGGGTGGCTGGGGGGGGCCAAGCTGGTGGGAGACAGTGGAAGGGGGGGCACAAACGGAGACAAAACCCTGGCCCCCTTACCTGCTGCTGGAAACTATTTGGAAAACTCCTGGTTCTCTTTCCCCTCCAGGGTTAAGCAGAAAAAAGGGGGGGACCAGTCTCAGCTCCCTGCATCCAAGACAAGTCATCAGCGACCAAATGATGCTCATCTGCACTGTAACCTTGTGGCGGATTTAATGTAAATAAGAGCTCTGTGGTGCCAATCGCAGGCACACACAGCCTTAACCCCTGCAGTGCCAGGGGGGATGGCACAGAGTGGCATGATTGTTGGATCATTCAGCAACCAGCCCCCCCCCCCCCTCCTCACCCCATACATTAAAGGGAGAAGAGACAGTGCAGGCAGCTAAGGGTTAACCCCCTCTGCCTTGCCATCTTGCATTCCTCTCCATTAAATCTGACTATATTTACATGAACTATTTAGGAGAGAAACCCTGAAAACAATACCCACTGCCAAACCATTATGAAAATATGATTTTAATTAATCACGTAGTAGGCACGGAAATTAGCATACAGTAATTAAACTTACAGGCAAAAAAAAAAAAAAATCATCATCATGGTGACTCTGTGCCTTAAAGGGGCTGAGATCATCGAAGGGAGTTTTATTAAGAAAGAAAAAATTAGGGAGGAAGAAGTTTATTTTCTTGCAAGGTGGGGTGGGATATTAAATGGCCGTACAAAGGCAACGGGGAGGAGGGGGGGAGCAAAAAATAACTAAAAATTAAATAATAAAAATGCCATTACGGATTGTGTCCCTAATTTACAAAAGCAGGGTCCTCAATTTTATTAGGGAAGAAGAAGTTTATTTTCTTGCAAGGTGGGGTGGGATATTAAATGGCCATATAAAGGCAACGGGATGGAGGGGGGGATCAAAAAAAAATAAAAAAAAATAAAAAAAAACCAATGCCATTGTGGATTGTGTCCCTAGTTTACAAAAGCCGGGTCCTTAATTTTATTAGGGAAGCAGAAATGTATTTTTTTTGCAAGGTGGGGTATTAAATGGCCATACAAAGGCAACGGGAAGGAGGGGGGGGAAGCAAAAAAATAAAAAAAAATAAAAAGTAAAAATGCCATTATGGATTGTGTCCCTAGTTTACAAAAGCAGGGTCCTTAATTTTATTAGGGAAGAAGAAGTTTATTTTCTTGCAAGGTGGGGTAGGATATTATATGGCCATACAAAGGCAATGGGAAGAAGGGGGGGGGGGGCAAAAAATAAAATAATAAAAAAAAAAAGTAAATGAAATAAAAAAAAAAATGCCATTATGGATTGTGTCCCTAGTTTACAAAACCAGGGTCCTTAATTTTATTAGGGAAAAAGTTTATTTTCTTGCAACGTGGGGTGGGATATTAAATGGCCGTACAAAGGCAACGGGGAGGAGGGGGGAGCAAAAAAATAACTAAAAAATAAATAATAAAAATGCCATTACGGATTGTGTCCCTAATTTACAAAAGCAGGGTCCTCAATTTTATTAGGGAAGAAGAAGTTTATTTTCTTGCAAGGTGGGGTGGGATATTAAATGGCCATATAAAGGCAACGGGATGGAGGGGGGAGCAAAAAAAAATAAAAAAAAATAAAAAAAAACCAATGCCATTGTGGATTGTGTCCCTAGTTTACAAAAGCCGGGTCCTTAATTTTATTAGGGAAGCAGAAATGTATTTTTTTTGCAAGGTGGGGTATTAAATGGCCATACAAAGGCAACGGGAAGGAGGGGGGGGGAAGCAAAAAAATAAAAAAAAATAAAAAGTAAAAATGCCATTATGGATTGTGTCCCTAGTTTACAAAAGCAGGGTCCTTAATTTTATTAGGGAGGAAGAAGTTTATTTTCTTGCAAGGTGGGGTAGGATATTATATGGCCATACAAAGGCAATGGGAAGAAGGGGGGGGGGCAAAAAATAAAATAATAAAAAAAAAAAGTAAATGAAATAAAAAAAAATGCCATTATGGATTGTGTCCCTAGTTTACAAAAGCAGGGTCCTTAATTTTATTAGGGAAGAAGTTTATTTTCTTGCAAGGTGGGGTGGGATATTATATGGCCATACAAAGGCAATGGGGAGGAGGGGGGAGCAAAAAAATAACTAAAAAATAAATAATAAAAATGCCATTACGGATTGTGTCCCTAATTTACAAAAGCAGGGTCCTCAATTTTATTAGGGAAGAAGAAGTTTATTTTCTTGCAAGGTGGGGTAGGATATTATATGGCCATGCAAAGGCAATGGGAAGGAGGGGGGGGGGGCAAAAAAAATAAAATAAAATGCCATTATGGATTGTGTTTCTAGTTTATAAAAGCAGAGTCCTCAATTTTATTAGGGAAGAAGAAGAAGTTTATTTTCTTGCAAGGTGGGGTGGGATATTATATGGCAATGGGAAGAAGGGGAGGGGGGAAGGGAAGGAAACCAAAAACTAATTTTTTAAAAAAAATGCAATTATGGATGGTTTCCCACAGTTTACACAACAGGATCCTCAATTGTATTAGGGGAGAAGAAGAAGAAAAAGTTTATTTTCCTGAAAGATGGGGTGGGATCATATATGGCAATAGGAAGGAGGGGGGGGGGGGGTAAAAAAAAAAACAAATAAAAAAAACAATGCCATTATGGATTGTGTCCCTAGTTTACAAAAGCAGGGTCCTCAATTTTATTAGGGAAGAAGAAGTTTAATTTCTTGCAAGGTGGGGTGGGATATTATATGTCTGTACAAAGGCAATGGGAAGAAAGGGAGGAGGGGGAAGGAGGAAAGCAAAAAAAAAAAATGCAATTATGGATTGTGTCCCATAGTTTACAAAAGCAGGGTCCTCAATGGAGTCTTTGTTGCGGGATTATATAATGATTGTTGCAGTAATTATGGGAATATTACAAAAAAGTATCACGATTACAGCGGAAGGTGGGGAGGGGGGTCCGCTCCGGGCAGAAGGAAGGGTTAAAATACAATAAAATTCCCCGTATCCGAGGGGGTGACAATAAGAAAAGAAGGGCGGGGGGAGTCTGTGATGTGCATGATTAACAAGAGATGGAGACGGATTGATTATTCAAAATGCCAAACCACAGGGACTCTTAAAACATTGATTCAGGTAAGACTAGTTTCATCTTGACTGAAATGAGTTCCCTAAAGATGCTCAGGATACATTTTAAATCTGTTTACTACATCAATGAGTAAAATCAGGAAAAAGTAAAAAAAAAAAAAAAAAAGTTTTATTTAAAGGGGCACAAATTGATCAGGACAAAAACGTCGCTCGGAAAATTCCCACCGATACAAATCGATCAGGACTCATAATGTCCCCCGGAAAACTCCCACCGATACAAATCGATCAGGACTGAAAGTCGCTCGGAAAACTCCCACCAATACAAATCGATCAGGACTGAAAGTCGCTCGGAAAACTCCCACCGATACAAATCGATCAGGACTGAAAGTCGCTCGGAAAACTCCCACCGATACAAATCGATCAGGACTGAAAGTCGCTCGGAAAACTCCCATCAATACAAATCGATCAGGACTGAAATTCGCTCGGAAAACTCCCATCAATACAAATCGATCAGGACTGAAAGTCGCTCGGAAAACTTCCACTGATACAAATCGATCAGGACTGAAAGTCGCTCGGAAAACTTCCACTGATACAAATCGATCAGGACTGAAAGTCGCTCGGAAAACTCCCACCGATACAAATCGATCAGGACTGAAAGTCGCTCGGAAAACTCCCACCAATACAAATCGATCAGGACTGAAAGTCGCTCGGAAAACTTCCACCGATACAAATCGATCAGGACTGAAAGTCGCTCGGAAAACTCCCACCGATACAAATCGATCAGGACTGAAAGTCGCTCGGAAAACTCCCATCAATACAAATCGATCAGGACTGAAAGTCGCTCGGAAAACTTCCACTGATACAAATCGATCAGGACTGAAAGTCGCTCGGAAAACTTCCACTGATACAAATCGATCAGGACTGAAAGTCGCTCGGAAAACTTCCACTGATACAAATCGATCAGGACTGAAAGTCGCTCGGAAAACTTCCACTGATACAAATCGATCAGGACTGAAAGTCGCTCGGAAAACTCCCACCGATACAAATCGATCAGGACTGAAAGTCGCTCGGAAAACTCCCACCAATACAAATCGATCAGGACTGAAAGTCGCTCGGAAAACTTCCACCGATACAAATCGATCAGGACTGAAAGTCGCTCGGAAAACTCCCACCGATACAAATCGATCAGGACTGAAAGTCGCTCGGAAAACTCCCATCAATACAAATCGATCAGGACTGAAAGTCGCTCGGAAAACTTCCACTGATACAAATCGATCAGGACTGAAAGTCGCTCGGAAAACTTCCACTGATACAAATCGATCAGGACTGAAAGTCGCTCGGAAAACTTCCACTGATACAAATCGATCAGGACTGAAAGTCGCTCGGAAAACTCCCACCGATACAAATCGATCAGGACTGAAAGTCGCTCGGAAAACTTCCACTGATACAAATTGATCAGGAATGAAAGTCGCTCGGAAAACTCCCACCAATACAAATCGATCAGGATTAAAAAAGTCGCGAAGAAAACTCCCACCAATACAAATTGATCAAGACTCGAAAGTTGCCCGGAAAACTCCCACCAATACAAATCGATCAGGACTGAAAGTCGACCGGAAAACTCCCACCGATATAAATCGATCAGGACTCATAATGTCCTCCGGAAAACTCCCAAAGATACAAATCAATCAGGACTGAAAGTCACTCGGAAAACTCCAACCGATACAAATCGATCAAAGGTGGGAGTTTTCCGAGCGACTTTCAGTCCTGATCGATTTGTATCAGTGGGAGTTTTCCGGGGGACATTATCAATCAGGACTCAAAGTCGCCCGGAAAACTCCCACCCATACAAATCGATCAAGACTCAATGTCCCCCGGAAAACTCCCACCGATACAAATCGATCAGGACTCGTAATGTCCCCCGGAAAACTCCCACCAATACAAATCGATCAGGACTCGTAATGTCCCCCGGAAAACTCCCACCGATACAAATCGATCAGGACTCGTAATGTCCCCCGGAAAACTCCCACCGATACAAATCGATCAGGACTCATAATGTCCCCTGGAAAACTCCCACCAAAACAAATCGATCAGGACTCGAAAAGTCGCCCGGAAAACTCCCACCCATACAAATCGATCAGGACTCAAAAAGTCGCCCAGAAAACTCCCAATGATACAAATCGATCAGGACTCGAAAGTCGACCGGAAAACTCCCACCAATACAAATCGATCAGGACTCATAATATCCCCTGGAAAACTCCCACCAATACAAATCGACCATGACTCATAATGTCCCCTGGCAAACTCCCACCAATACAAATCGATCAGGACTCAAAAAGTCGCCCGGAAAACTCCCAATGATTCAAATCGATCAGGACTCAAAAAGTCGCCCGGAAAACTCCCACCAATACAAATCGATCAGGACTCATAATGTCCCCCCGGAAAACTCCCACCGATACAAATCGATCAGGACTCATAATGTCCTCAGGAAAATGCTCACCGATACAAATCGATCAGGACTCAAAAAGTCGACCGGAAAACTCCCACCGATACAAATCGATCAGGACTCAAAAAGTCGACCGGAAAACTCCCACCAATACAAATCGATCAGGACTAATAATGTACCCCGGAAAACTTCCACCAATACAAATCGATCAAGACTCAAAAAGTCGCCCGGAAAACTCCCACCTATACAAATCAATCAGGACTCATAATGTCCCCTGGAAAACTCCCACCAATACAAATCGATCAGGACTCATAATGTCCCCCGGAAAACTCCCACCGATACAAATCGATCAGGACTGAAAGTCGCTCGGAAAACTCCCACCAATACAAATCGATCAGGACTGAAAGTCGCTCGGAAAACTTCCACTGATACAAATCGATCAGGAATGAAAGTCGCTCGGAAAACTCCCACCAATACAAATCGATCAGGATTAAAAAAGTCGCGAAGAAAACTCCCATCAATACAAATTGATCAAGACTCGAAAGTTGCCCGGAAAACTCCCACCAATACAAATCGATCAGGACTGAAAGTCTCTTGGAAAACTCCCACCAATACAAATCGATCAGGACTGAAAGTCGACCGGAAAACTCCCACCGATATAAATCGATCAGGACTCATAATGTCCCCCCGGAAAACTCCCAAAGATACAAATCAATCAGGACTGAAAGTCACTCGGAAAACTCCAACCGATACAAATCGATCAAAGGTGGGAGTTTTCCAAGCGACTTTCAGTCCTGATCGATTTGTATCAGTGGGAGTTTTCCGGGAGACATTATCGATCAGGACTCAAAGTCGCCCGGAAAACTCCCACCCATACAAATCGATCAAGACTCAATGTCCCCTGGAAAACTCCCACCAATACAAATCAATCAGGACTCATAATGTCCCCCTGGAAAACTCCCACCAATACAAATCGATCAAGACTCATAATGTCCCTCCAGAAAACTCCCACCGATACAAATCGATCAGGCCTCATAATATCCCCCGGAAAACTCCCACCAATACAAATCGATCAAGCCTCATAATATCCCCCGGAAAACTCCCACCGATACAAATCGATCGGGCCTCATAATGTCCACCAGAAAACTCCCACCAATACAAATCGATCAGGACTGAAAGTCGCTCGGAAAACTTCCACTGATACAAATCGATCAGGACTCATAATGTCCCCCGGAAAACTCCCACCAATACAAATCGATCAAGCCTCATAATATCCCCCGGAAAACTCCCACCAATACAAATCGATCAAGCCTCATAATATCCCCCGGAAAACTCCCACCAATACAAATCGATCAAGCCTCATAATATCCCCCGGAAAACTCCCACCGATACAAATCGATCGGGCCTCATAATGTCCACCAGAAAACTCCCACCAATACAAATCGATTAGGACTGAAAGTCGCTCGGAAAACTCCCACCGATACAAATCGATCAGGACTGAAAGTCGCTCGGAAAACTCCCATCAATACAAATCGATTAAAGGTGGGAGTTTTCCGAGCGACTTTCAGTCCTGATCGATTTGTATCAGTGGGAGTTTTCCGGGGGACATTATCGATCAGGACTCAAAGTTGACCGGAAAACTCTCACCAATACAAATCGATCAGGACTCATAATGTCCACCAGAAAACTCCCACCAATACAAATCGATCAGGACTCATAATGCCCCCCTGAAAACTCCCACCGATACAAAAAAAAGTTTTATTTTATAGAAGCACAAATCGATCGGGACCGGTGAGCTGTAAAGTAGCAATCATTGGACTGGGGATGATTTGGCTGATTAATGACTGATAACAGGGAACAATAGATGACATTTAGCTAGAACAATAGAAGAGGAAGGATTTTAGAGTTAGTTATGAGGCCTCATCTCTCCGATATAGAAAGTCATGCACCATCTGTTGGGGGTTGTCAGGAGTAATGTGTGAAGAGGAGAAAAAATAACTATTTACAACCTTGTAATTACGACAAATCCTATATTTAGCCGGAATGAAAATTTATTTCAGGCGCCATTGACTAGATATTTAATAATGGAGGAATCAAAAAGTTTCAGAGACGAAAGGTCTGGAAGCCCCCCCCTTCCTGCCACCCCAACCCCCCTCCCACCATCATTGGATTTTGGCCTAATATTTGATCATTTAATTAAGGAAAATCCTAAAATTCCACCAATCACTATGTTCCGGTGTGACCCGCTGAGTCCCCAAAACTTGCAAATGTTTAACTTTTGTTTTTTTCTTATGTTTCAGTTCTTTTATAAAGTTCTATATTCAAAGTATCTTTTACGAGTTTGTGATTTTTCACATTTTTACATCCCTTAACAGCAAGAAACCACCTGAAGTGGATGATAACAGGGAACAATAGCATGCACTTGGCTATGCAACAATTGGAGGTATGCTCCAAGTTTACACACTTTTTAAAAAAGTAAAATGCCCAGAATGTAAATATATCTATTTAACAAGTAAAAATATATTTATATTAGAAATTTATTAATATTTATATTTTATATATAAACGAATTCTATATTATATTTATAATATTTATTTACATTCTAGATCATAAATACGTATGTATCATACTTATTTATATTATAAATATTTATTTATATTTTTTATATTTTATATTACATTTATTTTTATAATATTTATTTATAGTCTGTATTATATTTTTAATATTTATTTATATTCTATATTATAAATATTTATTTTGTTTATATTATATTTAGAATATTTATTTATATTCTATATTTATAATTTGTATTATATGTATTTATAATATTTATATTATAATATTTATTATATAAATAACTATTTATTTAGGAAATTTCTGGCATTTTTTCACATTTTCAATTAGGTCTGGCTGATGAGAGTTACTGTTATCTAGGTGGATGTAAGAAAGACTTTAAAAAGTTTGTAAAGGAAATGTTTTAAAAGACTGAAAAGTGAAACATAAAATCAAAACAAAAAAAACATAATGAGGGTAGGTAGTATAGCGAGCAGTGGGGGGCTTTACTGGGAGAAGGGGGCAGATTAAAAAAAAAACCATAATGAGGGTAGGTAGTATAGCGAGCAGTGGGAGGCAGCACTGGGAGAAGGGGGCAGATTGAAAAAAACAAACAAAAAAAAAAAACCCATAATGAAGGTAGGTAGTATAGCGAGCGGTGGGGGGGAAGCACTGGGAAAAGGGGGCAGATAAAAACCAAAAAACATAATGAGGGTAGGTAGTATAGCGAGCAGCGGGGGGCAGCACTGGGAGAAGGGGGCAAATTAAAAAAAAAACATAATGAGGGTAGGTAGTATAGCAAGCGACGGGGGGCAGCACTGGGAGAAGGGGCCAAATTAAAAAAAAAAAAAACATAATGAGGGTAGGTAGTATAGCGAGCGGTGGGGGGCAGCACTGGGAGAAGAGGGCAGATTAAAAAAAACAAAACACATAATGAGGGTAGGTAGTAAGCGAGTGGCGAGGGGCAGCACTGGGAGAAGGGGGCAGATTAAAAAAAAAAAAACATAATGAAGGTAGGTAGTATAGCGAGCGGCGAGGGGCAGCACTGGGAGAAGGGGGCAAATTAAAAAAAAACAAAACATAATGAGGGTAAGTAGTATAGCCATTGGTGGGGGCATTACTGGGAGAAGGGGGCAGATTAAAAAAAAAACAAAAAAAAACAATGAGGGTAGGTAGTATAGAAAGCAGTGGGAGGCAGCACTGGGAGAAGGGGGCAGATTAAAAAAAAGAAAACATAATGAGGGTAGGTAGTATAGCAAGCGGCGTGGGGCAGCACTGGGAGAAGAGGGCAGATTAGAAAAAAAAACAAAAAACATAATGAGGGTAGGTAGTATAGCGAGCGGCGGGGCATTACTGGGAGAAGGGGGCAGATAAAAAAAAAAAAAAAACAACTTTTGAGAAGTTTTTGCGCTCACACAGAACACATCTCCTTGACATAAATCACATCTTTCTCATACAGAATGATATTAAAAAAAAAAAAAAAAAAAAGTTTTTGCATTGATTCCGCATTCTCCGGTTTGATGTGGATGAAATTCCCATTGAACCAAATAGCAAAACACAATGTTTTATTCCTGGGAAATTAGCATAGTGATCACATCAATAATATCACTATCTCTATGGGAAGGATCTCAGAGCGGTGGGGTGTTGACTCTATGCCGATTCTTCCCGATCCACTGATTATATTCCGGCTCCTTTGACTTGGGCTTTATTGTAAGTCAAAGCAATTCTTTAAAAGTGACATAGCTGACAAAAGGGAGAAAAGGGTGAGGAAGCGGGTCAGAAGAGCTGACATATGGGTTTTATGAAAGCACTTTTTACATTGGGATAATACAAGTGGGGGGGTCCAGACTCCACTGACGACCATATAAAAGGGTCCTAAATTCCTACTTTAAAGGGATCATCACTTGTCAGGCAGAAAGAACAAAAAAAGTTCTACAGAAAACTCCTTTAATCCGGCATCTGATAATCTGGAACGTCTGCTAATCTGCCACAGAATTAGAAAGTAATGCGGAATTCCACCAGACAAAAAGCACAAAACACAAAAAAAAAAAAAATCCCTTTATTAAAAAAAAAAAAAAAAAAAACTTGATACGCAACTTGATAATTAACTTGTGGAGGATAGTCTCTTTATGAACTTTCCCCAAGAGCTCAGAGATCGAAGGCATCAACACAACGAGGGGGATAGGGCCTTCCAGCTTATGCAGCCCACTGAAATCCCAAGTGTCAGCCATCGAGAGCACAGCTCCTCTAACTAGCCGTAGGGAGCGGGACCCTGACAGCTCCAGGCCAAAGGGTCACTCAGGAACATCTACACAATTGTGCATGGAGGTAGGCTCTGGACCACTAAGCAATACTAGCGGGGACAGATTCCCGGACGGGCTCCCCAGAGTGGCAGCGGCACCCAGAGACTTATTTTACTTCTGTGTCAGAGTCTGCTTATTGGCTGCACTAACAACTGCCTCGCCTGAGTGAATACACCTGCCTCCCCGGCTCCTGACCTGCCCAAATCACCTCCACCATACCGTTCCACCTCCCTCCAGAGCCCCGGGGCGTTTCCTACCCATGGAGGGATCACCATCTCGCTGCCCCGCTCCATCAGCCCTGGGTACTCCCATCGGCAGCGGCGGTACTCCCTTATCACACACCACGGGTGGCGTCACGAACTGTCCCCTTGTAAATAATCCCCCCCTTTTTATTTGAGTGTCCGCTGAGGTCCGGGGACCCTCGAGCCACAGCAAAACCCCCGGATCCGAGCAGTCCGACTACTGCAGGGGCGGAACAGTTGTAGTTGTTGAGTAGTTTAGTAGTAGTTGATGAGTTGTAGCATAATAGTTATAGCATAATTGAGTAATAGTAGTAGTTGAGAAGTAGTAATAATTGTTGCGCAATAATAATTGTTCAGTATTTGAGTAGTAGTTCTTGAGTAGTTGTAGCTATTGAGTAGTAGTAGACGTTGAGTAGAAGTCATAGTTGATAAGCAGTAGTAGTTAAGTATTTGAGTAGTAATTGTAGTTCTTTAGTTGATGAATAGTAGAAGTTGTTAAGTAGTTGTTGATTAGTAGTAGCTGTAGAGTAGTAGTAGCTGTAGAGTATTAGTAGTAGCTGTAGAGTATTAGTAGTAGCTGTAGAGTAGTAGTAGTAGCTGTAGAGTAGTAGTAGTAGCTGTAGAGTAGTAGTAGTAGTAGCTGTAGAGTATTAGTAGTAGCTGTAGAGTATTAGTAGTAGCTGTAGAGTAGTAGTAGCTGTAGAGTATTAGTAGCAGCTGCAGAGTATTAGTAGTAGCTGTAGAGTATTAGTAGTAGCTGTAGAGTATTAGTAGTAGCTGTAGAGTAGTAGTAGTAGCTGTAGAGTTGTAGTAGCTGTAGAGTATTAGCAGTAGCTGTAGAGTTGTAGTAGCTGTAGAGTAGTAGTAGTAGCTGTAGAGTATTAGTAGTAGCTGTAGAGTTGTAGTAGCTGTAGAGTAGTAGTAGTAGCTGTAGAGTAGTAGTAGTAGTAGCTGTAGAGTATTAGTAGTAGCTGTAGAGTATTAGTAGTAGCTGTAGAGTAGTAGTAGTAGTAGCTGTAGAGTATTAGTAGTAGCTGTAGAGTATTAGTAGTAGCTGTAAAGTATTAGTAGTAGCTGTAGAGTATTAGTAGTAGCTGTAGAGTAGTAGTAGTAGCTGTAGAGTAGTAGTAGTAGCTGTAGAGTTGTAGTAGCTGTAGAGTATTAGCAGTAGCTGTAGAGTTGTAGTAGCTGTAGAGTAGTAGTAGTAGCTGTAGAGTATTAGTAGTAGCTGTAGAGTTGTAGTAGCTGTAGAGTAGTAGTAGTAGCTGTAGAGTAGTAGTAGTAGTAGCTGTAGAGTATTAGTAGTAGCTGTAGAGTATTAGTAGTAGCTGTAGAGTAGTAGTAGTAGTAGCTGTAGAGTATTAGTAGTAGCTGTAGAGTATTAGTAGTAGCTGTAGAGTAGTAGTAGTAGCTGTAGAGTAGTAGTAGTAGCTGTAGAGTTGTAGTAGCTGTAGAGTATTAGCAGTAGCTGTAGAGTTGTAGTAGCTGTAGAGTAGTAGTAGTAGCTGTAGAGTATTAGTAGTAGCTGTAGAGTATTAGTAGTAGCTGTAGAGTTGTAGTAGCTGTAGAGTAGTAGTAGTAGCTGTAGAGTATTAGTAGTAGCTGTAGAGTAGCAGTAGTAGCTGTAGAGTAGTAGTAGTAGCTGTAGAGTATTAGTAGTAGCTGTAGAGTATTAGTAGTAACTGTAGAGTATTAGTAGTAGCTGTAGAGTTGTAGCAGCTGCAGAGTAGTAGTAGTAGCAGCTGTAGAGTAGTAGTAGTAGCTGTAGAGTATTAGTAGTAGCTGTAGAGTAGTAGTAGCTGTAGAGTATTAGTAGTAGCTGTAGAGTAGTAGTAGCTGTAGAGTAGTAGTAGTAGCTGTAGAGTAGTAGTAGCTGTAGAGTAGTAGTAGTAGCTGTAGAGTATAAGTAGTAGCTGTAGAGTAGTAGTAGTAGCTGTAGAGTATTAGTAGTAGCTGTAGAGTAGTAGTAGTAGCTGTAGAGTATTAGTAGTAACTGTAGAGTAGTAGTAGTAGTAGCTGTAGAGTAGTAGTAGCAGCTGCAGAGTATTAGTAGTAGCTGTAGAGTATTAGTAGTAGCTGTAGAGTTGTAGTAGCTGTAGAGTATTAGTAGTAGCTGTAGAGTATTAGTAGTAGCTGTAGAGTATTAGTAGTAGCTGTAGAGTAGTAGTAGCTGTAGAGTATTAGTAGTAGCTGTAGAGTAGTAGTAGCTGTAGAGTAGTAGTAGTAGCTGTAGAGTAGTAGTAGTAGCTGTAGAGTATTAGTAGTAGCTGTAGAGTAGTAGTAGTAGCTGTAGAGTAGTAGTAGTAGCTGTAGAGTAGCAGTAGTAGCTGTAGAGTAGCAGTAGTAGCTGTAGAGTATTAGTAGTAGCTGTAGAGTATTAGTAGTAGCTGTAGAGTAGTAGTAGTAGTAGCTGTAGAGTATTAGTAGTAGCTGTAGAGTAGTAGTAGTAGCTGTAGAGTATTAGTAGTAGCTGTAGAGTAGTAGTAGTAGCTGTAGAGTATTAGTAGTAGCTGTAGAGTATTAGTAGTAGCTGTAGAGTAGTAGTAGTAGCTGTAGAGTAGTAGTAGTAGCTGTAGAGTAGTAGTTTTAGCTGTAGAGTATAAGTAGTAGCTGTAGAGTAGTAGTAGTAGCTGTAGAGTATTAGTAGTAGCTGTAGAGTAGTAGTAGTAGCTGTAGAGTATTAGTAGTAACTGTAGAGTAGTAGTAGCTGTAGAGTATTAGTAGTAGCTGTAGAGTAGTAGTAGTAGCTGTAGAGTAGTAGTAGTAGCTGTAGAGTAGCAGTAGTAGCTGTAGAGTAGCAGTAGTAGCTGTAGAGTATTAGTAGTAGCTGTAGAGTATTAGTAGTAGCTGTAGAGTAGTAGTAGTAGTAGCTGTAGAGTATTAGTAGTAGCTGTAGAGTAGTAGTAGTAGCTGTAGAGTATTAGTAGTAGCTGTAGAGTAGTAGTAGTAGCTGTAGAGTATTAGTAGTAGCTGTAGAGTATTAGTAGTAGCTGTAGAGTAGTAGTAGTAGCTGTAGAGTAGTAGTAGTAGCTGTAGAGTAGTAGTTTTAGCTGTAGAGTATAAGTAGTAGCTGTAGAGTAGTAGTAGTAGCTGTAGAGTATTAGTAGTAGCTGTAGAGTAGTAGTAGTAGCTGTAGAGTATTAGTAGTAACTGTAGAGTAGTAGTAGTAGTAGCTGTAGAGTAGTAGTAGTAGCTGTAGAGTATTAGTAGTAGCTGTAGAGTATTAGTAGTAGCTGTAGAGTAGTAGTAGTAGCTGTAGAGTATTAGTAGTAGCTGTAGAGTAGTAGTAGTAGCTGTAGAGTATTAGTAGTAGCTGTAGAGTAGTAGTAGCTGTAGAGTATTAGTAGTAGCTGTAGAGTAGTAGTAGTAGCTGTAGAGTATTAGTAGTAGCTGTAGAGTAGTAGTAGCTGTAGAGTATTCGTAATAGCTGTAGAGTAGTAGTAGAAGTAGCTGTAGAGTAGTAGTAGCTGTAGAGTAGTAGTATTAGTAGTAGCTGTAGAGTAGTAGTAGTAGCTGTAGAGTATTAGTAGTAGCTGTAGAGTAGTAGTAGCTGTAGAGTATTAGTAGTAGCTGTAGAGTAGTAGTAGAAGTAGCTGTAGAGTAGTAGTAGCTGTAGAGTAGTAGTATTAGTAGTAGCTGTAGAGTAGTAGTAGTAGCTGTAGAGTATTAGTAGTAGCTGTAGAGTAGTAGTAGCTGTAGAGTATTAGTAGTAGCTGTAGAGTAGTAGTAGTAGCTGTAGAGTATTAGTAGTAGCTGTAGAGTAGTAGTAGCTGTAGAGTAGTAGTAGCTGTAGAGTATTAGTAATAGCTGTAGAGTAGTAGTAGAAGTAGCTGTAGAGTAGTAGTAGCTGTAGAGTAGTAGTATTAGTAGTAGCTGTAGAGTAGTAGTAGTAGCTGTAGAGTATTAGTAGTAGCTGTAGAGTAGTAGTAGCTGTAGAGTATTAGTAGTAGCTGTAGAGTAGTAGTAGAAGTAGCTGTAGAGTAGTAGTAGCTGTAGAGTAGTAATAGCTGTAGAGTAGTAGTAGTAGTAGTAGCTGTAGAGTAGTAGTAATAATTGTTGCGCAATAGTAGTTGTTTAGTATTTGAGTAGTAGATGTTATTCTGGGTGGTGGTTAGTTGTAGTTCTTTAGTAGTAGTAGCTCGTTAGTTGTTGAATAGTAGAAGTTTATTTATTTATTGTACTCACTTATATAGCGCCATTAATTCCACAGTGTTTTACAGACATTATCATCACTGTCCCCATTAGGGGGGGGCACGATTTAAATCAGAAACCGGAGAATCCAAAGGAAACCCAAAGCAACAGGACTAACCACTGAGCCACTGTTCTCAAGTTGTTGAGTAATTGATTAATTAGTGATAGTAGTTGTTGAGGAGTAGTAGTTGTATTTCTGGGGAGTAGTTAGGTGTAGTTCCTGAGTAGTAGCAGTTGTTGAGTAGTAGTAATAGTTGAGCATTTGAGTAGTAGTTGTAGTTCTTTAGTAGTAGTAGGCTGTAATAGCAGGTCTTTAGTTGAATAGTAGATGTTGAATAGTTGATTAGTAATAGTAGTTGTTGAGTACTAGTAATTGTGGTTGATAAGACATTCAGTAGTAGTAGTGGTGGAATAGGAGTAGTAGTAGTGGTGATTGAGTAGAAGTGATGGAGTAGTAGCAGAATTAGTAGTACTGGTGCTAGTAGTAGTGATGAAGTAGTAATGGTGAAGGAGTAGTAGTGGTGATGGAGTAGTAGTGGTGATGGAGCAGTAGCAGAATTAGTAGTACTGGTGCTAGTAGTAGTGATGGAGCAGTAGTGGTGATGGAGCAGTAGTGGTGATGGAGTAGTAGTGGTGATGGAGTAGTAGTAGAATTAGTAGTAGTGATGATAGGCTGGTAGTAGAAGTAGTAGTAGTGATGGAGTAGTAGTGGTGATGGGCTGGTAGTAGAAGTAGTAGTGGTGATGGAGTAGTAGTAGTAGTGATGGAGTAGTAGTAGTAGAGGTAGTAGTAGTGACGGAGTAATAGTGATGGAGTTGTAGTGGTGATTGAGTAGTAGTGACAGAGTAGTAGTGGTGATGGATTAGTAGTAGAGGTAGTAGTGGTGATGGAGTAGTAGTGGTGATGTAGTAGTAGCTGTAGAGATGGAGTAATAGTAGTAGTGATGGAGTAGTAGTGATGATGGAGTAGTAGTACAATTAGTAGTAGTGGTGATGGACTGGTAGTAGAGGTAGTAGTGATGATGGAGTAGTAGAAGTGATGTAGTAGTAGCAATAGAGTAGTAGTAGCAGTAGAGATGGAGTAATAGTAGTAGTAGTGATGGAGTAGTAGTGATGGAGTAGTGGTGATGGAGTAGTGGTGATGGAGTAGTGGTGATGGAGTAGTAGTAGTAGTGATGTGGTAGTTGTAATGGAGTAGTAGTAATGGAGTAGTGGTGATGGAGTAGTGGTGATGGAGTAGTAGTGATGTGGTAGTAGTAATGGAGTAGGAGTGGTGATGGAGTAGTGGTGATGGAGTAGTGGTGATGTGGTGGTAGTAGTAATGGAGTAGTAGTGATGGAGTAGTAGTTGTAATGGAGAAGTAGTGGTGGTGATTGAGTAGTAGAAGTGATGGAGCAGTAGTGGTGATGGAGTAGTGATGGAGCAGTAGTGGTGATGGAGTAGTAGTGGTGATGGAGCAGTAGTGGTGATGGATAGTAGTGGTGATGGAGTAGTGATGGAATAGTGGTGGTGATGGAGTAGTAGCAGTAGTGATGGAGCAGTAGTGGTGATGGACTAGTAGCAGTAGTGATGAAGTAGTAGTGGTGGAGCAGTAGTGGTGATGGAGTAGTAGTAGTGATGGAGTAGTAGTGATGTAGTAGTAGTTGTAATGGAGTAGTAGTAGTGGTGATTGAGTAGTAGCAATAGTGATGGAGCAGTAGTGGTGATGGAGTAGTAGCAGTAGTGATGGAGTAGTAGAGGTGATGGATAGTAGTGGTGATGGAGTAGTGATGGAGTAGTATAGGTGATGGAGCAGTAGTGGTGATGGAGTAGTAGCAGTAGTGATGGAGTAGTAGAAGTGATGGAACAGTAGTGGTGATGGAGTAGTAGTAGTGATGGACCAGTAGTGGTGATGGAGCAGTAGTGGTGATGGAGTAGTAGTAGTAGTGATGGAGTAGTAGTGATGTAGTAGTAGTTGTAATGGAGTAGTAGTAGTGGTGATGGAGTAGTAGTGGTGATGGAGTAGTAGCAGTAGTGATGGATAGTAGTGGTGATGGATAGTAGTGGTGATGGAGTAGTGGTGGAGCATAGTGGTGATGGAGTAGTAGCAGTAGTGATGGATAGTAGTGGTGATGGAGTAGTGATGGAGTAGTGGTGGTGATGGAGTAGTAGCAGTAGTGATGGAGCAGTAGTGGTGATGGATTAGTAGCAGTAGTGATGAAGTAGTAGTGGTGGAGCAGTCGTGGTGATGGAGTAGTAGTAGTGATGGAGTAGTAGTGATGTAGTAGTAGTTGTAATGGAGTAGTAGTAGTGGTGATTGAGTAGTAGCAATAGTGATGGAGCAGTAGTGGTGATGGAGTAGTAGCAGTAGTGATGGAGTAGTAGTGGTGATGGATAGTAGTGGTGATGGAGTAGTGATGGAGTAGTAGTGGTGATGGAGGGAGTAGTATAGGTGATGCAGTAGTAGAAGTGATGGAACAGTAGTGGTGATGGAGTAGTGGTAGTGATGGAGTAGTATAGGTGATGGAGTAGTATAGGTGATGGAGCAGTAGTGGTGATGGAGTAGTAGCAGTAGTGATGGAGTAGTAGAAGTGATGGAACAGTAGTGGTGATGGAGTAGTAGTAGTGATGGAACAGTAGTGGTGATGGAGCAGTAGTGGTGATGGAGTAGTAGTAGTGATGTAGTAGTAGTTGTAATGGAGTAGTAGTAGTGGTGATGGAGTAGTGGTGGTGATGGATAGTAGTGGTGATGGAGTAGTGGTGGAGCATAGTGTTGATGGAGTAGTAGTGATGTAGTAGTAGTTGTAATGGAGTAGTAGTAGTAGTGGTGGTGATGGAGTAGTGGTGGAGCATAGTGTTGATGGAGTAGTAGTAGTTGTAATGGAGTAGTAGTAGTGGTGATGGAGTAGTGGTGGTGATGGATAGTAGTGGTGATGGAGTAGTGGTGGAGCATAGTGGTGATGGAGTAGTAGTAGTGGTGATGGAGTAGTGGTGGTGATGGATAGTAGTGGTGATGGAGTAGTGGTGGAGCATAGTGGTGATGGAGTAGTAGTGATGTAGTAGTAGTTGTAATGGAGTAGTAGCAGTAGTGATGGAATAGTAGAAGTGATGGAGCAGTAGTGGTGATGGAGTAGTGGTGGTGATGGATAGTAGTGGTGATGGAGTAGTGATGTAGTAGTGGTGATGGAGTAGTAGAAGTGATGGAGTAGTAGAAGTGATGGAGTAGTAGTGGTGATGGAGTAGCAGTAGTGATGGAGTAGTAGTGATGGAGTAGTAGAAGTGATGGAGTAGTAGTGATGTAGTAGTGGTGATGGAGTAGTAGTAGTGGTGTAGTAGTGGTGATGGAGTAGTAGTGGTGATGGAGTAGTGGTGGTGATGGATAGTAGTGGTGATGGAGCAGTAGCAGTAGTGATGAAGTAGCAGTGGTGATGGAGTAGTAGCAGTAGTGGTGATGGAGTAGTGGTGGTGATGGATAGTAGTGGTGATGGAGTAGTAGCAGTAGTGGTGATGGAGTAGTGGTGGTGATGGATAGTAGTGGTGATGGAGTAGTAGCAGTGGTGATGGATAGTAGTGGTGATGGATAGTAGTGGTGATGGAGTAGTAGCAGTGGTGATGGATAGTAGTGGTGATGGAGTAGTGGTGGTGATGGATAGTAGTGGTGATGGAGTAGCAGTGGTGATGGAGTAGTAGCAGTAGTGATGAAGTAGCAGTGGTGGAGCAGTAGTGGTGATGGAGTAGTAGTGGTGATGGAGTAGTAGCAGTAGTGAAGTAGTAGTAGTGATGGAGTAGTAGAAGTGATGGAGTAGTAGTGGTGATGTAGTAGTGGTGATGGAGTAGTAGTGGTGATGGAGTAGTGGTGGTGATGGATAGTAGTGGTGATGGAGTAGTAGCAGTAGTGAAGTAGTAGTAGTGATGGAGTAGTAGAAGTGATGGAGTAGTAGTGGTGATGTAGTAGTGGTGATGGATAGTAGTGGTGATGGAGTAGTAGCAGTAGTGAAGTAGTAGTAGTGATGGAGTAGTAGAAGTGATGGAGTAGTAGTGGTGATGTAGTAGTGGTGATGGATAGTAGTGGTGATGGAGTAGTAGCAGTAGTGAAGTAGTAGTAGTGATGGAGTAGTAGAAGTGATGGAGTAGTAGTGGTGATGTAGTAGTGGTGATGGATAGTAGTGGTGATGGAGTAGTAGCAGTAGTGATGAAGTAGCAGTGGTGGAGCAGTAGTGGTGATGGAGTAGTAGTGATGTGGTAGTTGTAGTGATGTGGTAGTTGTAATGGAGTAGTAGCAGTGGTGGAGCAGTAGTGGTGATGGATAGTAGTGGTGATGGAGTAGTAGCAGTGGTGATGAAGTAGCAGTGGTGGAGCAGTGGTGATGGAGTAGTAGTAGTGATGGAGTAGTAGCAGTGGTGGAGCAGTAGTGGTGATGGATAGTAGTGGTGATGGAGTAGTAGCAGTGGTGATGAGGTAGCAGTGGTGGAGCAGTAGTGGTGATGGAGTAGTAGTGATGTGGTAGTTGTAGTGATGTGGTAGTTGTAATGGAGTAGTAGCAGTGGTGGAGCAGTAGTGGTGATGGAGTAGTAGTGATGTGGTAGTTGTAGTGATGTGGTAGTTGTAATCGAGTAGTAGCAGTGGTGGAGCAGTAGTGGTGATGGATAGTAGTGGTGATGGAGTAGTAGCAGTGGTGATGAAGTAGCAGTGGTGGAGCAGTAGTGGTGATGGAGTAGTAGTAGTGATGGAGTAGCAGTGGTGGAGCAGTAGTGGTGATGGAGTAGTAGTGATGTGGTAGTTGTAGTGATGTGGTAGTTGTAATGGAGTAGTAGCAGTGGTGGAGCAGTAGTGGTGATGGATAGTAGTGGTGATGGAGTAGTAGCAGTGGTGATGAAGTAGCAGTGGTGGAGCAGTGGTGATGGAGTAGTAGTAGTGATGGAGTAGTAGTAGTGATGTAGCAGTAGTGGTGATGGATAGTAGTGGTGATGGAGTAGTAGCAGTAGTGATGAAGTAGCAGTGGTGGAGCAGTAGTGGTGATGGAGTAGTAGTGATGTGGTAGTTGTAATGGAGTAGTAGCAGTGATGTAGCAGTAGTGGTGATGGATAGTAGTGGTGATGGAGTAGTAGCAGTGGTGATGAAGTAGCAGTGGTGGAGCAGTGGTGATGGAGTAGTTGAGTTGTAGTTGATAAGTAATTGAGTAGTAGTTTCCTCCGAGTATATGCTGCTCGTGCCACAAGCGCACCACCGTGCATTAACCCTCTGTTCTCCGGTACACTGGATCTTTGGGCTGTCACAGAAATGTGCACAAAGATCCTCCACAAATGTCAAAAAGCCTAAAAGTAAGTAGCACCTTCTATAAGTGACCAGTAAGGAACGTTTTTGTTTCATCCATGCAGTGTCTCCTCTGCTCACGTCTCTTCATTATACTGCGACTCTGCTTAGGAATATCCCACTTTCTAGATTATTGGATGCCGGACTAGAGGAATGGCATAGTATAGTCCGTCACTAAGGAGGAAACTACCATGAAATGGCTACACATTTGCTTCAGATGTCAGATATACACAATGCATTTTTTTTTATTCTTGTTGGCTCAGTTATGGGGTCACTTATTTAACTCTTAAAAGACCTGACACCTTTCAGAGTCCTGCGGGCGAGTCTGTGGAGGCAGAGCCATGCGCAGCTACAGATGCAATGTTGTGATGTTGGGGGTTGGTCATTCCAGGTCGCCATCTATTGGCCAGTCCGAGCATTACACATATGACCCATTGATTGCAACTAGCATTGTGCCTGGTTTCTCTTGGAGTGGCGCTGCAGGGGAAATACAGACTTGCTACTGTGTTTCACCCAGATGACATAAGATTGCACTGGGGGCTAACTGGGGGCTACCCCAGCGGAATATTAGGTCAAGGATAATCTCCATAGTTGTGTAGCACTTGGAAGAGCACGATGGATCAGGGCCAGATTGATCGCAGGGATCGCAACTGCAACCGGGCCTGGGGGTGCAAGGGACTCACCGGCCCCAGTTTCAGCTGGATGTGCATCCGAGGCCACACATCCAGCTGAAATGCATTGTGGTGCAGAGACCCGTCGAGTCCCTGTGCTGCGATACACATTGTCAGCCAAACAGAAGCCGGCACCTTTCATCTGTGTCGAAGTGACTGAGGGCGGTGTATGGCAATGACGTCATGCGTTGCAATAGCACCGACACCAATGAAAGCTGCCAGCCACTGTGCGTTGGCGGAGGGCCCCAGGAGGGAGAAAGGAGATGCCAGGAGGGTAACAGTAGATACCAGGAAGGGGACACTATATACCAGAAAGGGGACAGTAGATACCAGGAGTGGGACAGTAGCTACCAGGAAGGGGACAGAAGGGGGACAGTATATACTAGGAGTAGTCTAGCAAAGGCACATTATACACCAGTAGGGCCCCAAGAGGGGGACAGTAGATACCAGGAGGAGGACAGTATATACGAGGAGGGGCCCAGCAGGGGGACAGTATACACCAGGAAAGCCCCAGGAGGAAGACAGTAGATACCAGGAGCGGGACAGTAGATTCCAGGAAGGGGACACTATATACCAGGAGGGGAACAGTAGATACCAGGAGGGGGACAAAAGGGGGACAGTATATACTAGGATTAGTCTAGCAGAGGGACCGTATACACCAGTAGGGCCCCAAGAGGGGACAGTAGATACCAAGAGGAGGGCAGTATATACCATGAGGGGCCCAGGATGGGGACATATACCGTATACCAGAATGTTGACATATATACTAGGATGGAGACATTTTTACCAGGATGGGGGTTATATATATACACCAGGATGTGGGCTAGAATGGGGAACATATATACTAGGGTGGGGGACGTATATGCCAGGATGGGAGGACATATATACCAGAATGAGGGGACATATCTACAAGGAAGGAGCCCAGGATGGGGCAAATTAGAACAGGGTGCGGGACATTACTACATAATGGGGGAGGGCAACTCGTATGTTTATAGGATTTAGAATGCTAACTGTATACATCGATCTGACCAACATAAGGGGGGGCAGGTCCAAATTTTGTACCAGAGCCCATCAAACTCTAGTTACGTCACTGCGATGGACCCTCCTCCTTTTGAGCTACGGATGTAGGTCTGCAGCTCAGGAACCCCGACTGATGTCCTCTTCTGACACGTGCGAGTGAAATATGGTGGAGGTCTCCATTGAAGTTGATGACTTCTCATCCACCCCACCATCGACTGATGTATTATATTGTTACACAGTAACAAAAATACTAATAATTCACTTTCAGAGCTGCATCTACCCATCTGTAAGGTCTCAATTTTCTGCAGATATTATTTGGGGGCTGCAAAATAACAGCTCGATGATGGACTCGCATCACAAAAAAACAAAGAATATTGTCGGTTTCTCAATTCCAACCAAATATCCTGTATGAGATGAGCTTATGGCTCAGGCGGAGGAGCATGAGGTATTCCTGGAGGAATCGTATGCTCGCTTTTTAATGTCCAGGGGTCTGCGGCATATGGCAATGCCCATAGGACTCGCAATGGTGTCTGGCTGCTTGCCATAGTTCATGGGGTGTGGTGGAACACTCCCATTATTATTCCCATAGACTCGGTGTCTGTCGTCGGTGCCATCATCCATCCATCTCCACCAACCTGGGAATTGTGCCCACACCGAGCCTCTGATACAGGATTATAATGTGATTTATAACTAATGTTTATCAATAATCTTGTAAAATTACAATTAAAAGAGACAATATAGAAATATATAGAATACGCAACAATCGGCCAGAACATCAAAACCTCCTGCCTAATGTTATGTGGGTCTCCATTGTGTCCCCAGATCAGCTGTGACAGTCCCCCGCCCCACGGTTCTGTCCGGACGTTCATGATGAGCACTAATAGGGTGGACAGGGGTCAGCGTGACCGGTCAGCGGCTACTCAACCCTATACACATCAGGCTGCGATGTTCTGGATGTTCTGATACCCTTCTATCACAGCTGCGATGTTCTGCATGTTAGGACACAAGTCTATACTGGCCATCAGCAACGATAGCTCTAATATGTGGCACAGTCGGGATTTTGTGGGACTCAACCCGACAGGCCACTCTTCAATCGCCAAATGGACAACCATGACCCGGTCATCAGTTCACTTTTTGGGTTTCCACTATCCACTTTCAGTAGGTGTTAAAAACTGTACATCAGAAACACCCAACAAGACCCTTCATATACTGAGAACACCCCAACAAACCCTCAGTATACTGGGAAGATCACGCAAGTGTGGCGCCCCTGAGGCTTCCGTCGCCACAGGTCATTGCACCCCATCCAGCGGTGTGATGCCCCATTCTGGGAGAGGAAGAGAGTGAACTCCGGTCCCCTGGTAAATCCACACTACACCCATTGCTAGGAACACACTGGGACCAGGGAAAGTGGCAGACAACCCTCCCATGCTGCATGCTGAGAGGGGTCGTAAGACCCATCCCTGCTCCTATAGGGTAGAACAGGGCAACTGGGGAGGTGGGAGGAGCCATCTGAGAGCAGACACAGAGAGGAAGGTCAAGTTTAGTCAGTTTACCTCAGGGAGTGATAGAGTGAGGAGCCAGCATGTAGTTGGAGAAGAAGAACGAGAGAAAGGAGGGAGGAGGAGGCCTGCTGGAGGCAGGCAAGGAGGAGGAAAGAAAGAAAGAAAGAAAGAAAGAAAGAAGGAAAAAAAGCTCCAAGTCAGGCAGGAGCAGAGAAACAGAAGGAGACGCTTCCTGGTGAAGATCCTGGGACCCAGAGGTCCAGGTGACACCACGTAGGAGACAGAAGGAGTCGCAGGGCCACGGGTAGTCTGTAGAGCTGTCAGGGCAGTTTAGAGCTACGGTGGCCTGTTCCACAGGAACATCGGTGGAGGGATCAAGCTGCGACAGGGGACGGTCCCTAGAGACTGGAGGAGTGCAAAGATCATCTCCAAACAGTAAAAACCGAGGCCCAGGGAACGTTGTAGACTCCTAGGGCCAGAACCCATAGCAGAACTTCCAGAAAAGGGGTAATCAGCCGACAGGTGACCCCCCAGCCTGGAGGCTGTAGTGGAGGCCAAGCCAGGTTTATCCTAACAAAGGCAAGGCTAAGGAAGACAGCAGAAGAAAGAGACACTAAGAGAAGGGTACCGGCTTTCACTCTCAGAATCACCCAGAAACGGCGGAGGTCCCTGACAGTGGTCCCAGCAGTCCAAGGGTCCCTACAGCGCTGTGACAAGAAGTGTGAGTAAAGAACTTGAACTGCACCCTTGAAGTGGTCTCTATTATTTCAGCTGCATAGACATTCACAAGCACCAACTGTGCCCCGGGCATTGCTCCACCTGTGGGGAGCAGTACCACCATTGCTGCCATAACACCATCCCGGAGGCCTCACACAGCAGCAGCGGCGGCTTAATAGCCGCATACCACAGGTGGCGTCACGAACACAAACCCCAAGTCATCAGCCATATTTAACTGACACCCACCAGGGCCACGGAGTCGGGCCCTGCCACCACTGATTACCCCCTGACTAGTCCGGCCCGGCACCGGGTGTCCCATAGCCCTGGGGTGGGCGAGTCAATTTTGGCGTCACGAACAGGATTTCGTGCCCGGTCACACCGGGTACTGTGCGCCTGAAGAATCGTGAAATAGCCTGTGTTTACTGTGAGAAACTGCCGCCATTGAAGACACTGAGCGCGGGAAGAAGGGGGGCGTGAAAGAAGAAAGGGCGCGAAGAGAAGCCCCGCCCCCTTGTCCAAGAAAAGAGCGCGAAGCAGTGCCCGCCATGGAAGGCGGAAGAATAAGAAATGGCGACTAGACAAGCTGGCCGGCTGGCAGAAAGAGTCTAAATGCCAGACCAGCAGATAAAGAAAATGTACCTTATCGCAAGGGGAGTGATGCCGGTCGTGATGGGCTGGGCGCCAGTCTGGCGCCAGATACTAGTGCAACCTCCGGCCCCGCCTCCGAGAAGGGAAAGGGTGCAGCCGAGTGGCGTGGTCGAGCACCCGAGCAGTGTTCCAGTCAGCATTCCCCAGGCCGGTAGCATGGCGGAGGAGCTGCAGCAAGGTGCACCAGGGACCGGAAGAATGGATCCTGAGCTGGACCTGCTCCGGGAGGAGATGCAAGTCCTGGCCCGGAGGCTGAGCTGCGTGGAAGTGGAAGCGGACCGGCAGGGAGAAACACCGCTGGTACCGGAGGGCCTGAGTCAGTGGATGGATGCCGCGGAGCAGCAGCAGGGTGAGCAACATGAACCCCCGACCAGTCCGGACCCATGGCCCCGCCACACGCCACCGACTAGCCCCTTCACTGACCCCCTGGCCTTCCCCGCCAGCCCCGCTGACGCCCGGTGGGGCACCGGAGGCCTGCCTGAGACCCTCACAGACGAAGCTTGGGGAGGGGTGGACCCCGAACAGCTAGCGGGCCCCCTGCCGAGTCCCCCTGTGAGCCTCCTGGGAATGGCATCCCCGGGAGTGAACTGGGACGCAGTGCCCATTGAAAGCAGGGGCCTGCAGCGGCCGCTGCGCCCCAAGGAGACTCCCCTGGCCAACGAGCTAACGTGCCGGAGGCTGGTGGTAGAGTACCAGAGAGAGCGGGAACTCCGGGAGGAGAGGCGGAGGGCCAAAGAAGCCGCTAATCTGGCCTCCAAAGAACAGGTCAGGAAGGCCCTGAAGGGATCCGAGGGCCCAGTGAGACGGGGCCTAGTGGTTGACTTCCGACAAGCTGGCGGCTGGGGCTTCATCAGGGAGCCCGGTCTGGGCAAGGACGTGTTTGTAGCCCGACGAGACATCGAGGAACACCTGCCCAGAGGCCACCCAGGGAGAGATGTGTGATGTGGTGGAGTACACACGGCTGATGGGGAACCGTGGGTGGTATGCGCTGCATGTGCGAATCCTGAGGGAAGAAGCGGCCCCAGAAGAACCAGAGTGGCGCCGCACGATGCAAGCACGCAGCCTCTCCCCTAGCAGCAGCACTACCTCAAGGCAGACCCAAGCCACAGAACTGAGCAGAGGTCCTGCGACAGCCACGCAAGAAACGCAGACCAGGATCTCCATGGCCTACATGCTGCCCAGGGCCCTGCCAAAGAAGGATCCCAGCAATGAAGAGTAAGAGTAAAGAAGTAAGAAGCAGCTGAACTGTATATAGCCCCTGTCTGCCCCTCATTCTTTTTGAAGAAGTCCCTTGTGTTCTGCCCCAATGTTCTTTTCGAAGATGACACCCTTTCCTGCTGTGCTGCCCCTCATGCTTTTCGAAGATGTCACCCCCCATGTTTATGTGTACCGGGCCACGGAACTGGAATGTGGTCCCCGGTGAATGTTTTTTGTATCTGTGTAACCTGGCCACTGGACTTAGTGGCTGGTTGTGTATTTGCCCCATTGTTGTTGATTGAAAGAAACGAACTGCCAGGCTACTGGACTTGTTGTAGCCAAGAAATGTATATAGTTGCACCCGTTGTGCCCCCTACCAGAATTATGGGGGATGTGCCCAAACCGTGCAATGAACTGGAAGTGCACACATAGTTTCTTTATAAGAAGTTTGCAACGTTTAAGTATCTATGCCTCCCACAAAGGGAAGAAATGTTTTATTGTTTTATATTGTTCATAACAAAAATGTTTTGCAGTTCTTCCACATGTTTTTGTTGTTTTTCAGCCCGAGGACGTGCTGGGATTTGCTGTGGGGGAGTGTGGCGCCCCTGAGGCTTCCGTCGCCACAGGTCATTGCACCCCATCCAGCGGTGTGATGCCCCTTTCTGGGAGAGGAAGAGAGTTAACTCCGGTCCCCTGGTAAATCCACACTACACCCATTGCTAGGAACACACTGGGACCAGGTAAAGTGGCAGACAACCCTCCCATGCTGCATGCTGGGAGGGGTCATAAGACCCATCCCTGCTCCTATAGGGTAGAACAGGGCAACTGGGGAGGTGGGAGGAGCCATCTGAGAGCAGACACAGAGAGGAAGGTCAAGTTTAGTCAGTTTACCTCAGGAAGGGAGAGAGTGAGGAGCCAGCATGTAGTTGGAGATGAAGAACGAGAGAAAGGAAGGAGGAGGAGGCCTGCTGGAAGCAGGCAAGGAGGAGGAAAGAAAGCAAGAAAGAAAGAAGGAAAGAAAGCTCCAAGTCAGGCAGGAGCAGAGAAACAGAAGGAGACGCTTCCTGGTGAAGATCCTGGGACCCAGAGGTCCAGGTGACACCACGTAGGAGACAGAAGGAGTCGCAGGGCCACGGGTAGTCTGTATAGCTGTCGGGGCAGTTTAGAGCTACGGTGGCCTGTTCCACAAGAACATCGGTGGAGGGATCAAGCTGCGACAGGGGACGGTCCCTAGAGACTGGAGGAGTGCAAAGATCATCTCCAAACAGTAAAAACCGAGGCCCAGGGAACGTTGTAGACTCCCAGGGCCAGAACCCATAGCAGAACTTCCAGAAAAGGGGTAATCAGCCGACAGGTGACCCCCCAGCCTGGAGGCTGTAGTGGAGGCCAAGCCAGGTTTATCCTATCAAAGGCAAGGCTAAGGAAGACAGCAGAAGAAAGAGACACTAAGAGAAGGGTACCGGCTTTCACTCTCAGAATCACCCAGAAACGGCGGAGGTCCCTGACAGTGGTCCCAGCAGTCCAAGGGTCCCTACAGCGCTGTGACAAGAAGTGTGAGTAAAGAACTTGAACTGCACCCTTGAAGTGGTCTCTGTTATTTCAGCTGCATAGACATTCACAAGCACCAACTGTGCCCCGGGCATTGCTCCACCTGTGGGGAGCAGTACCACCATTGCTGCCATAACACCATCCCGGAGGCCTCACACAGCAGCAGCGGCTTAATAGCCGCATACCACAGGTGGCGTCACGAACACAACCATTATTAAGCAAGCCACATATTCTACTGACACCCACCAGGGCCACAGAGCCGGGCCCAGCCACCACTGACTACCACCGGACTAGTCCGGCCCGGTACCGGGTATCCCACAGCCCTGGGGTGGGCGAGTCACAAGAACTTCTGTATACTGGGAACACCCCATAAGACCTGCTGTATACCGGAAATACCCCACAAGACCTGCAGTATACTGAGCACTCCCGACAAGACCTGCTGTATACCAGTAACATTCCACCAGACCCGCCGTATACCGGGAACACCCCACAAGACCCAACATTTACCGGGAACATCCCACAAGACCCAACATATACTGGAACAGTCCACAAGACCTGCCGTATACTGGAACACTCCACAGGACCTGCCGTATACTGGGAACACCACACAAGACCTACCATATACTGGAACACTCCACAGTATCTGCCGTATACTGGGAACACCACACAAGACCTGCCATATACCGGAACACTCCACAGTATCTGCCGTATACTGGGAGCACCACACAAGACCTGCCGTATACTGGCAACACCACACAAGACTTGCCGTATGCTGTGAACACAACACAAGACCTGCCATATACTGGGAACACCCTACAAGACTTGCCGTATACTGGCAACACCACACAAGACTTGTAGTATGCTGGGAACACAACACAAGACCTGCCGTATACTGGGAACACCACCATGTTTGGCAAAGGTGGTCTCCTTGACTGGAGACTGCCCTAACCGTGGTTGTTCCTTCCCGGTGAAAGACCTGGCTAGTTTCCTGCCAGCGTTGAGAAACATGTGATGGTGTCTCCGCAGGCTTTCTTGTTTGGGAACACCACAAAAGACCTGCCGTGTATTGGAAACACCCCACAAGACCTGGCGTATACTGGGAACACCCCATGAGACCCGCCGTATACTGGGAACACCATACAAGACCTGCCGTATACTGGGAACACCAGACAACATCTGCCGTATACTGGGAACACCACACAAGATCTGCTATATACTGGGAACACCACACAATACCTGCCGTATACTGGGAACACCACACAAGACCTGCCGTGTACTGGTAACAGCAATCAAGACTTGATGTATACCGGGAACATCCCATGAGACCCGCCGTATACCGGGAAAATCCCATGAGACCCGCCGTATACTGGGAACACCACACAAGACCTGCCATATACTGGGAACACCACACAAGACCTGCCATATACTGGGAACACCACACAAGACCTGCCGCATACTGGGAACAATGCACAACAACTAAGAAATGTACTATATTTGAGAAAATTCATCATGCTTTCCCTTGTACTGGAAGTCCACTGCTTCAGAGTGACCCTCACCACCTAATGCTGCTTCCAACTCAAAAATATTTCCATAATCTGTCCTCTCCTCAACCCTGAGACTACAAAAATGCTAGTGCTGCCCACATCATCTCCCGCCTTGACTACTGCAACATCCTCCTCTATACTAACACTCTCGCACCTCTACAACCCATTCTTAACTCTGTTGCCCAACTAATCCACCTCTCTCCTTACTATTCCTCTGCTTCTCCCTTCTGCAAATCCCTCCACTGGCCCCCAATTCCCCAACGTATCCAGTTCACACTACCAACATTGACCTACAAATCTGTCTCCTCTGTATGTCTGAACTAATCTCACAATATCTTCCCACACGTAATCTCTGGTACTCCCAAGACCTCTTTCTTTCCTCCACACTTATTCGCTCCTTGCCCGATCGTCTATAAGACTTCTCCCGAGTATCCCCCATCTGCTGGAATTCTGTGCACCAAGACGTCCGGTTATCTGCAATATTCTGAATTTTCAGAAGGAACTTGCAAACCCATCTCTTCGAGAAATCTTAAAACCTGCAATAACCGTGCTGTCAAAACCCTTCCGGAGACGTTCCTCTGAAATAAAGGTGGCCATTGCAAAATATACTTGGTTGCTACATTTCCTAGATTAGGGTAGATGTCTCCACAATCCATAGTGATAATGGCTACTTGTCTTAGTTGGATTCAGATACCTGAAATCCTCCGATCTGGTTTGCAGGGTTGATGTAGGATAGAACAAGATTTGGGGTCCAGAAATAACCAGGTTAAGGGCGGTAAATATGGCTTGACCCAAAGAGGGGATGCAAATCAGGAATTGTATAGGTTTATATCAAGGGGAGAACTTGTTAAATTGTATTTCCGAAGAGCTGAACCCCTGAGGACACAAAGATGTTTCACCGACTCTTGGTGGGCTTGAGACATTTTCTTGGTCACAAAAATGTTTCACCGACTCTTGGTGGGTCTGAGACATTTTCTTGGTCATAAAGATATGTCACCAACTCTTGGTGAGTTTGAGACATTTTCTGGGTCACAAAGATGTTTCACCAACTCTTGGTGGGTTTGAGACATTTTCTTGGTCACAACAATATTTCACCAACTCTTGGTGGGTTTGAGACATTTTCTCGGTAACAAAGATGTGTCACTGACTCTTGGTGGGTCTGAGACATTTTCTTGGTCATAAAGATGTTTCACCAACTCTTGGTGGGTTTGAGACATTTTCTTGGTCACAAAGACGTTGCACCAACTCTTGGTGGGTTTGAGACATTTTCTTGGTCACAACAATATTTCACCGACTCTTGGTGGGTTCAAGACATTTTCTGGGTCACAAAGATGTTTCACCGACTCTTGGTGGGTTTGAGACATTTTCTTGGTCACAAAGATATTGCACCGACGACTCTTGGTGGGTTTGAGACATTTTCTTGGTCACAACAATATTTCACCAACTCTTGGTGGGTTTGAGACATTTTCTTGGTCAGTAAAATTCTTGAGATGCCAGTTCTCCTCTCGAATGAGATACATATTAGAGAAGAGATCTTTCCAACCCTTTCGAATAATGATTTGGTTCTTTTTGAAGATCTCTGTTTGAAGAACCCAAGACTTTGATGCACAATGTTATCTTTTCCACCTCAGTCATGATCACCACCCATCGGTTGACCTCCATCTATACGTCCTCTCCATACAGAGCATTTGTAATAAGCAGGACGTTATTTTCCTGCTCTCTGGGTGTTTTTTTTTCCTTTGACATCCATATTCCAAATTGAATCAGTTAATTTCAACCAAGACACCAGCTCCTGAAAATTGATTAAAAAAGTCAAATGTTCTTAATTAAACTGGAAATTATTGCCTTCCCCTTTCCAGGATAATGATATATTTCTTGTCTGTTTTTATATTTGTGAGTGATGCAGAAGAACAAAGTTGCAGCTGTAATCCACGTTGCGATCCAGTCTGCGGAAAATAATATTTCCAACTCTGCCTCGTGTTTGGTGGGCGTTTCGGAAGGAGCTCGTCGCTGATGACCCAAATCTATGATATGAAAGGTTTGTCAATGTTTTTGGTCTCAAAACTACTGAATGTTCAGCTACTGTGTAACTACAACACCCAATATAAAAAGTGGCAGTCGATGGGGTAGGCTGAAAGCTGTAGTCCTAGGCTAAGGTTACAAGACCATATTTTCTCCACAGCCAAGGAAAATGGTCCAATTATGCCAATCAGACACGGATCAGAGTGGGATCCATTTTTCTTAGATGTGAATAATGAAAAAAATAGTATTCTCTATTTTCTCCACCCTGTTAGTCCATGAAAATCAGACTGCACTCTGATGTCATCCGAGTGCAACCTGACTTCTTTTGACAGACTCATAGACTTGAATGGCTGAGTGCCATCTGATTCATGGATGCAAATCATGCATGATTCATCGAACGTGTGCATTGCCTCATTGAATTACTTTGGTCCGAGCGCGATCCGATGTTTTGACGGATTGAATACGAACCAAAAATACGGTCATCTCGATGAGCCCTGACCGTGACTCCAGAGCCACTAGCTTAGGTGAGATGAGGCCATTGCGTACATGGCGTTAAAGGGGTTGTCCACTACTTCGAGACCACCCACTCATTCTCCTGGGTCGCCCCCGTAATAATAAATAAGACTATACTCCTCGCCGATGCGGCTTCGGTTCCAGCGATGTCTGAAGCCGCGTTCCCGTGGCCCATGTAACATTGTTATGACACACTGGCCTCATGCCGAATCAGCGCCGGCTTTTTTTTCCTCACTTTGGACATCAGTGTTGGCTTCCTTCTTCTTGCTTTCAGATAATAGCGCCGGATTCCTTCTCCCCACCTGTGGACTTTAGCACCGGCTTCCTTCTCCCCGCCTTCTTTTGTCAGCGCCAACATCCTTCTCCCCACCTGTGGACTTTAGCACCAGATTCCTTCTACCCGCCTTCATATGTCAGCGCTGGCTTCCTTCTCCCCACCTTCGGACCTCAGCGCCGGCCTCATTCTCTCCACCTTTGGATGTCAGTGCCGGCTTCCTTCTTCCCACCTTCGGACGTTAGCGCCAGCTTCCTTCTCCCCACCTTCGGACGTCAGCGCCACCTTCCTTCTCCCCATCTTCGGACGTCAACGCTGGCTTCCTTCTCATCTTCGGACATCAGCGCTGGCTTCCTTCTCCCCACCTTCGGATGTCCACGCTGGCTTCCTTCTCCCCACCTTCGGACGTCAACGCTGGCTTCCTGCTCCCCACCTTCGGACATCAGTGCCAGTTTCCTTCTCCCCACCTTCGGACATCAGTACCGGCTTCCTTCTCCCCACCTTCGGACATCCGCGCTGGCTTCCTTCGCCCCACCTTCGGACGTCCGCGCCGGCTTCCTTCTCCCACCTTTGGCCGTCAGCGCCAGCTTCCTTCTCCCCACCTGCGGACATTAGCACCAGCTTCCTTTTCCCAAACTCCAGACGTTTCAGCAGGAAGTCAGAGCAGGACTCAGATCCTGCTCAAAGGTCCAAAGGAAGGAAGAGAGACTTCGGGCGCGGACTGTTATGAGACGTGGGCCCTGTGCCCAATGTCACTTGGGCCTTGGGAACGCGACTTCAGACATCGCTCGAACCGCGCCGATACCGGAGGAGAGTATAGCCTTATTTCTTTTTACGCGGCCAACAAGAGGAATGAGAAGGGGTTGTCCAATTAGAGGACAACCCCTTTAACTCCATATACACAATGGCCTCAGCTCACCTAAGCGAGTGGCTCTGTCTGTCATTGTCAGGGCTTGTGTAGATGACCGTATTTTTGGTTTGTATTTGAGCCGTTAAACCATCGGATCGCACCTGGACCAATGTAATTCAATGAGGCAGGGCACAGGGGAATGAGTAGGGGTTGTCCAAGTAGTGCACCCTATTTATTAACCAACGAGTCCTTAAAGGGGATTTATAACCCATTGGGGAGGACTTTAGGATAAACCCTTGATAAGCAACCACTTGAGGTCCTATGCTGACAACAACATAGAAAGCCACGGAATAGTTTTGAAGCTGGTACTGTGGCTAAAATAAATTGGTAGTAGGTTTTGAGAACCCTCAATGTGTATGACTGGCAAAATCCCTGAGACAGGCTATCAGTGTCCACAGTGGTGACCAACGTATCACTGCCATGGTGTCATGTGGTTTCTGGCAATAGAAGGTCACAGCATTTGGCTGTGCAAACTGCTCCCTGACTTTCCATTGTTCCTGCTGTTAGTATTCATTGAACTAGGTAGCTTTCCTGCTGTATTTTTATCTTTCTCCCTTTTGGACGCAGCAGAAGCTCGCCTTCCACCCAGCTGCTGATCATCAGTATTCCCTTGGTGCATCTTTCTTGGACTGGTTATGGTGATATTATTCAGTTCATTCTAGCTCTGGTTGCAAGCAGGTGGCTTGCTCTCATCTGTGGTATCATTGCTGAAGCTTTGCTAAACTCCTGCCTGAGTCATCTGTTGATAACTAGTTCATGCATTTTTCCCGTGTGTCCACCTTGTGTCTTCCTTTACCGTTTAGTGGGGTTGACGAAGAGCTCATCCCACCAGTTCCCTATTTAGGGTCCAGCACTAGGGATATCTAGGGTCAGGTATCCAGCTAGGGGCATAGGTGGGGAACCTATCTAGGGTGGTAAGGGGCCCCAGGAACCAGCGGTAGGTTTGGTCAGGGGTCACCACACTAGGGATACCTAGGGTCAGAGATCCAGCTCGGCGCATAGGTGGGGAACCTATCTAGGGTGGTGAGGGACCCCAGGGACCAGCGGTAGGTTTGCTCAGGGGTCACCACACTAGGTATCCCTAGGGTCAGAGATTCAGCTCGGTGCATAGGCGCAGAACCTATCTAGGGTGGTGAAAGACCCCAGGAACCAGGAGTAGGAGTAGGTTTGGTCAGGGGTCACCACACTAGGGATACCTAGGGTCAAGGATCCAGCTCGGGGCATAGGTGCAGAACCTATCTAGGGTGGTGATGGACCCCAGGAACCAGCGGTAGGTTTGGTCAGAGGTCATCACACTAGGAATACCTAGGGTCAGGGATCCAGCTCGGGGCATAGGTGCAGAACCTATCTAGGGTGGTGAGGGACCCCAGGGACCAGCAGTAGGATTGGTCAGGGGTCACCACACTAGGGATACCTAGGGTCAGGGATCCAGCTCGGGGCATAGGTGCAGAACCTATCCAGTGTGGTGAGGGACCCCAGAAACCAGCGGTAGGTTTGGTCAGGGGTCACCACACTAGGGATACCTAGGGTCAGGGATCCGGCTTGGCGCATAGGTGCGGAACCTATCTAGGGTTGTGAGGGCCCCAGGGACCAGCAGTAGGATTGGTCAGGGGTCACCACACTAGGGATACCTAGGGTCAGGGATCCAGCTCGGGGCATAGGTGCAGAACCTATCCAGGGTGATGAGGGACCCCAGGAACCAGCGGTAGGTTTGGTTAGGGGTCACCACACTAGGGATACCTAGGGTCAGGGATCCAGCTCGGGGCATAGGTGCAGAACCTATCTAGGGTGGTGAGGGACCCCAGGGACCAGCAGTAGGATTGGTCAGGGGTCACCACACTAGGGATACCTAGGGTCAGGGATCCAGCTCGGGGCATAGGTGCAGAACCTATCCAGGGTGGTGAGGGACCCCAGGAACCAGCGGTAGGTTTGGTCAGGGGTCACCACACTAGGGATAGCTAGGGTCAGGGATCCGGCTTGGCGCATAGGTGCGGAACCTATCTAGGGTTGTGAGGGCTCCAGGAACCAGCGGGTAGGTTTGGTCAGAGGTCACCACACTAGGAATACCTAGGGTCAGGGATCCAGCTCGGGGCATAGGTGCAGAACCTATCCAGGGTGGTGAGGGACCCCAGAAACCAGCGGTAGGTTTGGTCAGGGGTCACCACACTAGGGATACCTAGGGTCAGGGATCCGGCTTGGCGCATAGGTGCGGAACCTATCTAGGGTTGTGAGGGCCCCAGGGACCAGCAGTAGGATTGGTCAGGGGTCACCACACTAGGGATACCTAGGGTCAGGGATCCAGCTCGGGGTATAGGTGCAGAACCTATCTAGGGTGGTGAGGGAGCCCAGGGACGAGCAGTAGGATTGGTCAGGGGTCACCACACCAGGGATACCTAGGGTCAGGGATCCAGCTCGGCGCATAGGTGCAGAACCTATCTAGGGTGGTGAGGGAGCCCAGGGACGAGCAGTAGGATTGGTCAGGGGTCACCACACCAGGGATACCTAGGGTCAGGGATCCAGCTCGGGGTATAGGTGCAGAACCTATCTAGGGTGGTGAGGGAGCCCAGGGACGAGCAGTAGGATTGGTCAGGGGTCACCACACCAGGGATACCTAGGGTCAGGGATCCAGCTCGGCGTATAGGTGCGGAACCTATCTATGGTGGTGAGGGACCCCAGGGACCAGCAGTAGGTTTGGTCAGGGGTCACAATCTCCCCCTTCCCTAACCTTTTGTCGCTCGCTTGGTACTTCCCTGTACCTAGCGTGACACATGGTCATCGATTGGCTGCAGTGGTTATGAGACATCCCCACTTGAAGAGGAAACAAGGAGACCAGCAGTGGGGGATCGTTAGAGGGGTATAACATTTTACATGTTCCTCAATGTACAGACTTGGGGCAGATGGCCTCTTTTCCTGCAGCAGCTCTCCAATCTCTCCGTGACAAATAGAGGTGATCCAGAACACGACCCATCTAATAAATAAATGCGCAATAAGGCGAAAAATGACAACTCCTTTAGGAATGTGCACGGCGGTTATCCTACTTGTTTTATACGGTCGGTATATGTTGCCGTTCTTTACTGTACACATTCCACTGATGAAAATACATGTTCGCTTTGTCCAGAGATGGCGGCATTATTTATGTAAATACCATGTGCTGAGTTATATCCCGGAGGTGATAATGTTATTACTGACTCCCCCATTTCTTTCACCGCTTCTTATTGAATTAGGACTTGCAAAGAATTTTCCTTAAGTTATGGCTGCGGAGACTCGATAGTTTTAAATCTATGTTTATTACCGCAATAATATATTTCTTCCAGTGCTGCATTGTAGATATGTCACCGCGCTGTTTGCAGAAGGAATACAAATACTCCCACAGTTTCAGCACATTCTCATCTGCCTTATTGCCTAAGTTAATATTGTACTCATGACACAGGCTATTGAGGGGGAAATCAAACAAGCTCCGTGCCCATCGCCGGCTGCAGATTGAGGGCGACGCTGGAAATCCGTCACTTCTGCTCGGCACAAGACTGCGCGGAATGCAAGGTGAACCCATCTTAAAGGGGAACTCTAGTGTTTATACGGCCTCTGCACCTCAACGGGTCACGGCCCATTCATTATCCATGTTGTTATTGTTACTGTAACGCCTGCCTGGATCCACAGACTCAGATGAGCTGTAATGGACAGGCTAGAGGGAAGCCACTTCACCAAGCAGGACCCCTAGAACCCTGGAACCCCTATACAGGGATTTGGGATTACACAGGGCCCTGGAGATCACTACCTGTGGAAGGCTGCAGTCCGAGAGAGTAGTCATCAGGCGGGGTCAAACCAGGAAGAACAGGGACAGAATCAGCAGGCAAGGACGTAATCAGAAAACAAAGCAGAGGTCAAATCTGGATCGGGCAGCGAGGTACTTATGTACCTCACTGCCCGATCCGGATTTGACCTCTGCTACGTTTTCTGATTACGTCCTTGTCTGCTGATTCTGTCCCTGTTTTTCAGGCAGGAGGGTAGTCAGGAAACAAGCAGAAGTCAGCACACAGGAATCACAAAACAGAACAGGAGCCAGAATATCAGAACTATCTCTGGCAGAGGTCAGCAGACAGGAGGGGGAATAAGAAGGGTGTGGTGTCTTCCCATTAGCTGTAGCTGAATGATGGTACTTCAGCTGGAAGACACACGCCACCCACAGTCAGCCAGTGGTACTGCAGATCCCAAGGAAACCCAGCCCAGTGGATAATCGGAGCCTGCGCCCACCAGCGCTGCTGGCATCAACTCCTCTCCCATCACCAGCACCATCCACGGCAGGAACACGGCATCACCTGGCGATCGGAGCAGAAGACGCTGGAGCGGACTCCAATCGGGACGTAACAGTTACATAGAGGACATAGATGTGCAACATGGGAAAACCCTTCAAATAGTATGCGAGCTCGATGTGGCGGTGTTAAGTTGCTTATACATGGTAGTATTATGTGGGCTTTATATGACAGTACAACATGGGCTCCATATGGCAGTATCATCTCGGCTCTATATGGCAATATTATTCAGGCTGTATATGGTAAGATTATGTGGCCACCATATGCCAGTATTATGTGAATCTACTTTACATAGCAGTGTTATGTTATCTCTATATGGCAGTATTATGTGGGCTCCATAAGGTAAAACTATGTAGGCTCCATAAGGCAGTATTGTGTGGGCTCCATATAGTAAGATTATGTGGGCCCCATATGACAGTATTATGTGGGCTCAATATGGAAATACTACGTGGGCTCCATATGGAAGTATTACGTGGACTCCATATGGCAGTAGTATGTGGACTCCATATCGCAGTAGTATGTGGACTCCATAGGGCAGTATTATGTGGACTCCATAGGGCAGTATTATGTGGACTCCATAAGGCAGTATTATGTGGAGTCCATATGGCAGTATTACGTGGACTCCATATGGCAGTATTATTATGGGCTATGTATGACAGTATGTGTACATATGACAGTATTATGTGGACTCCATATGGCAGTATTATGTGAGCTCTATATGGCAGTCTTATTTTGAACTATATGCCAGTATTAAGTGGAACGATACAACAGTACTATGTGGGCACTATATGATATGTTGACTCTATAGCGCAAAATTATGTCAAACTAGATGGCAGTATTATTTATGCTGTATATGGAAATGCGTTATATATGGCAGTATCATGTGTGCTTTGTCAGGAAGTAGTGTGAGAATCATATAGCAGTAGTATACGGGTTCTATTTGGCAGTATCATGTGTGCTTTATATGGCATATATATTCTGAGAATTATAGGGCAGAGGTATATGGGTTCTATATGGCAGTATCATGTGTGCTTTATATGGCAGTATTCTGAGAATTATAGGGCAGAGGTTAAATGGGTTCTATATGGCAGTATCATGTGTGCTTTATGTGGACGTGGTATGAGAATCATATGGCAGTAGTATATGGGTTCTATATAGCATTATTATGTGAGTTTGTGACAGTTAGTTGGATGCTGCATATTTTAGAGACCTGATATGAAGGTATTATGTTGACTTTATATGGCAAAATATATTGACACTATATGGTGGTCCAACAATATTATGCAAAAGCCTTCTCTTCCACATGAGATGAAATAAACATGTTATATGGTGCATGGTAGATGGGGACCTTGATAGACATGCTGCCCTGGGCCCAGGAATATCTGGGTGTAATATTGCGGGATAATTTACTGTTGTTTTGTAGCTACCATTTTATTTATTGGGTGTAGACTTCAGTGTCTTAGGCAAGAGTTTGGGAACATCGGGCACCTAATCCCTCTGTGTCAGGTAGGTGTGCAAGTCCTTGTATTAGGCTCCTTTGATATCTTTTTATCTTGCTAATTAAATAGAAAAAGTTGACTATAGAACAAGATATATTAAAAAAAAAAAAAAAAAACCCGCAATACGTTGCACATAACAAAGGATTAAAAGTTGTTAAGGGGAAAACCACCAACCAGAATTCACGGAAAACATATGGGCAAAGATATCCTTGACCTAAAGCGTGTAGGAACCAAAAGGCGATGTTGGAGAATGCACGTATTCTGTAGCGGGAGGATTGTATTGCGCTTTGTTACCACCGTGCAGGGATTGTAGCGGTATTATTCCTTGCTGAACACAACTATTTCTATTCTGCTTTCAAAAGGCACCAAACCCGCGAGCCCTACAGTTCTCTCCTACAGGCGCACGCTTAAAACAATGGCCCCAAGAATTCATTCTTCACATCTAATAAATACATTGTTAAGCTAAGGATTTAACTGGAAACGCGCTGCGTCTGTGTCTCATCCTCCGTCCAACTCGCATCCATCTATGATATCCGTCCATCATATCCTCTAGCTATAGATCTCATTATCTATATCTATCCATCACATATCTATATATCTCCATTATATTATCTATCTATAATATCCATGTTATGCTATAAGCAACCAAAATGATCTTACTGTGAGGCAACTTTCATAAATGAGGTCCCAGTTACTTCTGCAGTGGCTATAGGCAACCAGAACAATCTTACTGGGAGGTAATTCTCATAAATGAGGCTCCAGATACTTCTGCAGTGGCTATAGAGAAACCAGAACAATCTTACTGTGAGGCAACTTTCATAAATGAGGTCCCAGTTACTTCTGCAGTGGCTATAGGCAACCAGAACAATCTTACTGAGGTAATTCTCATAAATGAGGCCCCAGTTAGTTCTGCAGTGGCTATAGGCAACCAGAACAATCTTACTGTGAGGTAATTCTCATAAATGAGGCCCCAGTTAGTTCTGCAGTGGCTATAGGCAACCAGAACAATCTTACTGTGAGGTAATTCTCATAAATGAGGCTCCAGATACTTCTGCAGTGGCTATAGACAACCAGAACAATCTTACTGTGAGGCAACTCTCATAAATGAGACCCCAGTTACTTCTGCAGTGGCTATAGGCAACCAGAACATTCTTACTGTGAGGCAACTCTCATAAATGAGACCCCAGTTACTTCTGCAGTGGCTATAGGCAACCAGAATAATCTTACTGTGAGGCAACTCTCCTAAATGAGACCCCAGTTACTTCTGCAGTGGCTATAGGCAACCAGAACAATCTTACTGTGAGGTAATTCTCATAAATGAGGCTCCAGATACTTCTGCAGTGGCTATAGACAACCAGAACAATCTTACTATGAGGTAATTCTCATAAATGAGGCCCCAGTTAGTTCTGCAGTGGCTATAAGCAACCAAAATGATCTTACTGTGAGGCAACTTTCATAAATGAGGTCCCAGTTACTTCTGCAGTGGCTATAGGCAACCAGAACAATCTTACTGTGAGGTAATTCTCATAAATGAGGCTCCAGATACTTCTGCAGTGGCTATAGACAACCAGAACAATCTTACTGTGAGGTAATTCTCATAAATGAGGCCCCAGTTAGTTCTGCAGTGGCTATAAGCAACCAAAATGATCTTACTGTGAGGCAACTTTCATAAATGAGGTCCCAGTTACTTCTGCAGTGGCTATAGGCAACCAGAACAATCTTACTGTGAGGTAATTCTCATAAATGAGGCTCCAGATACTTCTGCAGTGGCTATAGACAACCAGAACAATCTTACTGTGAGGCAACTCTCATAAATGAGGCCCCAGTTAGTTCTGCAGTGGCTATAGGCAACCAGAACAATCTTACTGTGAGGCAACTCTCATAAATGAGGTCCCAGTTACCTCTGCAGTGGCTATAGGCAACCAGAATAATCTTACTGTGAGACAACTCTCATAAATGAGGCTCCAGTTACTTCTGCAGTGGCTATAGGCAACCAAAACGATCTTACTGTCTTACTGTGAGGCAATTCTCATAAATGAGGATCTAGTAACTTCTGCAGGGGCTATAGGCAACCAGAACGATCTTACTGTGAGGCCACTTTCATAAATGAGGCTCCAGTTACCTCTGAAGTGGTTATAGGCAACCAGAATGATCTTCCTGTGAGGCAATTCTCACCAATGAAGCCCCGATTACTTCTATAGTGGACAAACATAACAAGATTGATCTTACTCTGAGGCGTTTTCATAAATGAGTCCCCAGTTACTTCTGTAGTGGATACAGGCCAACAGAATAAACTTACTGTGAGGCAATTTTTATAAATAAGGCCCCAGTTACTTCTGCAGTGGGTATAGGCAACCAGAATAATCTTACTGTGAGGCAACTCTCACAAATGAGACCCCAGTTACTTCTGCAGTGGCTATAGGCAACCAGAATAATCTTACTGTGAGGCGATCTTTATAAATGAGACCAAAGTTACTTCTTTGATTCTTAATATTCGCAGTAGTTTTAGTCTGATGTTAAAATTTCACTCAAATCAGGTAAAACTGAAGTTTTGTAATTAATGGACTCCACACACAGAATTCTGCTTTATACAGTATATACCCATCACATCATCAGTCATGTATACACCCATCATATCATCTGTACCATCTATCTATACCTAAGCATTGTATCATCTGTCTATAATATGCATCATCCAATAATCCAGGATATTTATATCTATTTCTTACATCCAGCACCTTCATTACTAATCTATAGCTGATATCTACAGTATATCTATCTATACTCTGATGTATATCGCTTGTATTAGAATGTAATATTTAGATATATCCACCGCTTTAGATTTCTCTCATATTTATATCCACCTACCGAATGTATCACCCGCATCTCTCTATCAATTTACTGCTTCTATTTCTTTCTCATAACTATCTATATCTATGAAATCTACGTCGAGCAATGAGATTATCAGATAGATAGAGAAAAATATATAAACTGTGTGTATATATACAGTAGACATATATATATATATATATATATATATATACATATACACACACACATATATATATATATATATATATATATATATATATATATATACACACACACACACATACACTATATATATATATATATATATATATATATATATATATATATATATATATATATATATATACACATACACACACACACACACATTTATATATATATATATATTAGTGCCTACAAGTAGTATTCAACCCCCTGCAGATTTCGCAGGTTTGATAAGATGCAAATAAGTTAGAGCCTGCAAACTTCAAACAAGAGCAGGATTTATTAACAGCTGCATAAATCTTACAAACCAACAAGTTATGTTGCTCAGTTAAATTTTAATGAATTTTCAACATAAAAGTGTGGGTCAATTATTATTCAACCCCTAGGTTTAATATTTTGTGGAATAACCCTTGTTTGCAATTACAGCTAATAATCGTCTTTTATAAGACCTGATCAGGCCGGCACAGGTCTCTGGAGTTATCTTGGCCCACTCCTCCATGCAGATTTTCTCCAAGTTATCTAGGTTCTTTGGGTGTCTCATGTGGACTTTAATCTTGAGCTCCTTCCACAAGTTTTCAATTGGGTTGTGGTCAGGAGACTGACTAGGCCACTGCAACACCTTGATTTTTTCCCTCTTGAACCAGGCCTTGGTTTTCTTGGCTGTGTGCTTTGGGTCGTTGTCTTGTTGGAAGATGAA